>NC_041401.2:188886676-188934176 GCF_900747795.2 Erpetoichthys calabaricus | reverse complement strand
TTTTTCCACATTTTGTTATGTCACAGCCTTATTCCAAAATGGATTAAATTCATTTTTTTCCTCAGAATTCTACACACAACACCCCATAATGACAACATGAAAAAAGTTTACTTGAGGTTATTGCAAATTTATTAAAAATAAAAAAATTGAGAAAGCACATGTCCATAAGTATTCACAGCCTTTGCCATGAAGCTCAAAATTGAGCTCAGATGCATCCTGTTTCCCCTGATCATCCTTGAGATGTTTCTGCAGCTTCATTGGAGTCCACCTGTGGAATTCAGTTGACTGGACATGATTTGGAAAGGCACACACTTGTCTATAGAAGGTCCCACAGTTGACAGTTCATGTCAGAGCACAAACCAAGCATGAAGTCAAAGGAATTGTCTGTAGACCTCCGAGACAGGATTGTCATGAGGCACAAATCTGGGGAAGGTTACAGAAAAATTTCTGCTGCGTTGAAGGTCCCAATGAGCACAGTGGCCTCCATCATCCATAAGTGGAAGAAGTTCGAAACCACCAGGGGCCTCATGTATAAATGGTGCGTACGCACAGAAATGTTGCGTACGAACCTTTCCACGCTCAAATCGCGATGTATAAAACCTAACCTTGGCGTAAAGCCACGCACATTTCCACGGTAACTCATTCCTTGGCATACGCAATTTCTCCGCTCGGTTTTGCAGACTGGCGGCACCCAGCGTCAAAGCAGTGCTACTGTTCCTGTGTGGTTATTCTTTCTTAGATCCACATCCACGGCGGCGGCTTTGTCAAATACACTGAAATTAACCGCATATCGTTCATAAATTTAATGCATCTGATTGTAATTAACCTGTAACAATATAATGGTCCACAGAATGGTCAAACTACTGTTCCTGTGTGCTCATCCTTTCTTTCTTAGCTCCACATTCCTGACGCGGCTTTATAAATACACTGAAATTAACTGCATATTGTTTATTAGTGTAATGCATCTGATTGTAATTAACCTGCTGCAATATAATGGGCCAGGGAATAGCCATAGTATTCCAAATACCAGAACTGCTTTAGCGTTGTTACGCTCACTGCATCTTGTTCTTCTTTTTGCTGTTCCCGTTAAGGGTTGCCACTGCGGATCATCTTTTTCCATATTACTCTCACTGCACCACTCGGAGTATTTATATCACTGTATCTGAGTGTGAATCACAGCAGCAGCTGATCGGAAAGAGAATGATCGGTATACAGTTTCAAGTACACACGATCTCAACCACAGCAAAAAGCGTCAAAGCCTTTCCTGTACGGACCTCGCGTTTCACAAACAGTTTCATCCCAAGAACTATAAGCGCACTCAATCACCTCACTGTAAACTTGCACTACAGTTATAATATTGCACAACCTGCGCCACTTTATAAAGCGCGTATGATGACAATATCATTTTTAAGATGAAATGCAGCAAAATATGTTGCTTATAGTATACAGATAAAACTTTAAACTTCATTTAAATAATCTGTATTGTTAATAAATAAACATGTGAGGACACGGTGCCGCAGCGTATAGCTGGTTCAAGGATAGCTCCTGCCTTGCGCTGTATTCTCGCTGGTGCTGACGCGACACTGGAAGGATAGACGAATAGAATAATTAAACATGTACTACGAAGATATTTCAATGTTCCTTAAAAGTTTTGAAGAATCGGCGTTCTAAGCTTACAAATGGCTTCACGTCTATTACAGAGCTGATTGTGTGGCGATTGGAGAAAGAAAAGTATGGACAGGAATTGGAGGTTAGTACGTTTGAAAGAGACAGTACTTCTGTAATAAATTATTTCATCGATGGTCACACATGGTGCAGCAAGCCTCTTGCGTGAGATATGAACAATCACTGCATCACCGTGTTCCCATGTTTAATAACATGCTTTCATTCCGATCATCATGAAAATAATATCACGTATACATCTCAGTATTTTAATTATTCAGAGAGCTGTAATATCTCGAATGTAATGCATTCTGTGTCCTGTCAGAGAAAGAGAAAGAACGGAAGCACGTAGTGATTCACACACATAGAGCACATAGAAGATCGAACACAAAAAAAAGCATTTAACATGCTACTTGAGAAACTAGTAAAATAAACGATTTTAAGATGAAGTTTATGATGTTCTACTTTAATGTCAAAATAAACTACGTGATTAAAGTGGAAATTTCGAGATTAAAGTTGACATTTCGTGCTTTTTCCCACTGTGTGCCTATGTTTTTTGTTTGTACCCTAATAAGCTTTCATATGACACTCAGACGGTGGGCTTCGACTCGCCTTTTCACAGCGACTTTGATATGTGATTTCTTTTTTATTTCGGGCACTGTGCGACTTTGTGAATTTGATCTTTCGAGTTTTTCCGACACTCTGTCACTCGATCATCTTTCTTTTGTTGATTATACCACTGTTTAAACCAACAAATAGTACGTTTTTCCTTTGCCTCCACTTGGTATTCGCTGAAATTCTTATATTTTCCCCTGTGCTTTTCCCATTGTCTTTTCACAGAAGGCTATTTATATTGATTTGCATATTCAAAGAGGCGTAATTCTGGGAGGAGTTGGGGCGGGACAGAAGGCGCGTGCACGTGCGTTACTTTTCACGCAAATCGGGATTTATCTAGTGGAAGAATGTGAAAGTATGCGTGCGCACAGATTCCTGCATCTGGATTTTTCTGTGCGTACGCACAATCCCGCTTTTGTGCTTACGCCATGTTATAGTGTGAGTTCTACGCACGGCGTTATACATGAGGCCCCAGGACTCTTCCTAGAGCTGGCCGGCCATCTAAACTGAGCGATCAGGGGAGAAGGGCCTTAGTCAGGGAGGTGACCAAGAACCCGATGGTCACTCTGTCAGAGCTCCAGAGGTCCTCTGTGGAGAGAGGAGAAGGACAACCATCTCTGCAGCAATCCACCAATCAGGCCTGTATGGTAGAGTGGCCAGACGGAAGCCACTCCTTAGTAGAAGGCACATGGCAGCCTGCCTGGAGTTTGCCAAAAGGCACCTGAAGGACTCTCAGACCATGAGAAAGAAAATTCTCTGGTCTGATGAGACAAAGATTGAACTCTTTGGTGTGAATGCCAGGCGTCATGTTTGGAGGAAACCAGGCACCGCTCATCACCAGGCCAATACCATCCCTACAGTGAAGCACGGTGGTGGTAGCATCATGCTGTGGGGAACTGGGAGACTAGTCAGGATAAAGGGAAAGATGACTGCAGCAATGTACAGAGACATCCTGGATGAAAACCTGCTCCAGAGCGCTCTTGACCTCAGACTGGGGCGACGGTTCATCTTTCAGCAGGACAACGACCCTAAGCACACAGCCAAGATATCAAAGGAGTGGCTTCAGGACTGGCGGATTGGCGATTCTAAATTGGCCCTAGTGTGTGCTTGGTGTGTGGGTGTGTTTGTGTGTGTCCTGCAGTGGGTTGGCACCCTGCCCAGGATTGGTTCCCTGCCTTGTGCCCTGTGTTGGCTGGGATTGGCTCCAGCAGACCCCCGTGACCCTGTGTTTGGATTCAGCGGGTTGGAAAATGGATGGATGGATGGATGGCTTCAGGACAACTCTGTGAATGTCCTTGAGTGGCCCAGCCAGAGCCCAGACTTGAATCCGATTGAACATCTCTGGAGAGATCTTAAAATGGCTGTGCACCGACGCTTCCCATCCAACCTGATGGAGCTTGAGAGGTGCTGCAAAGAGGAATGGGCCAAACTGGCCAAGGATAGGTGTGCCAAGCTTGTGGCATCATATTCAACAAGACTTGAGGCTGGAATTGCTGCCAAAGGGGCATCGACAAAGTATTGAGCAAAGGCGGTGAATACTTATGGACATGGGATTTCTCAGTTTTTTTATTTTTAATAAATTTGCAAAAACCTCAAGTAAACTTTTTTCACGTTGTCAGTATGGGGTGTTGTGTGTAGAATTCTGAGGAAAAAAATGAATTTAATCCATTTTGGAATAAGGCTGTAACATAACAAAATGTGGAGAAAGTGATGTGCTGTGAATACTTTCTGGATGCACTGTATTGAGAGATAGAAAAAAATGTAAGGCACTATATAACACAGATAGACACAGCAGCTAGATAGATAGATAGATAACCCTTAACTCAGTGGTTGCCTGACTGCCTCACAGTAAGGAGACCGGGGTTCATGTCTCGAGTCCTCCCTGTGTGGAGTTTGCATGTTCTCCCCGTGTCTGTGTGGGTTTCCTCCCACAGTCCAAACACAAACAGATTTAGGTGAATTGGTGAGGCTAAGTTGTCCCTAAAGTGTATTTTGTTGATAGGTTGGGGGGACTGGGGGGTGTGAGTGTGTGTGTGTGTGTTCAATTTGTGATGTAGCGGTGCCCTGTCAGGGGTTTGTTCCTGCTCACTCTGTTAATCCCCCCCACTGCCTATTTTCAGGTTAGAAAACGACATGACATGACAGTCGTCCATCAGGCATTATATGATAGGTAGATAAATAGTTACCCAGAAACTGGACACTGCCAGTTTAAGATAATGATATTATGACATTCTTCTACTACATTTTTGAAACTGTAAAATTCTTGTACATGTTATCTAAATTTGATTGCACATTCTTTCTGTGTAATAAAAGCTAAGTGTTGATATGAGAAAAGCCAGTAAGTTACAAATGATATTTACATAAAAGGACTATTGACATATTTCATGGGCAAAGTTCAAAAAACAAGAACATGCCTTGGAATTTGCCCCTCTCTTGCTTCTTAATGCCATGGTGTTTCTATTATGGGATACTCCATTACTTGTATTTTTTTTTTCTCTTCCGTCTATGGGTCAGAATTTGGACGTGTGCCCCTTACTGTGATGTCACAACAAGGAAACCCCAAATCACGGTGTCATCATTTTCACAAATATCCTAACTTTACGTGTTCAATGAGTAAACTGTCACTTCAGTGGTTCAATTTGGAGATTTAAAATAGTTGTGCTAATGTAAATTAATAAAAGTGATGTTGATAAGTTTGATTTACCAGTCAGTTTATCAAAGCCATTTGACGCAGGATTTTTTAGTTTATATCAAATTTAATGATGGCATAGTGGTGAGCACTGCAGCCTCCTAATTCCAGGGGTCTGGGTGTGTGACGTCCCATCTTGTCACTGTCCAAGTAACATTTGCATGCTTTCCCATATCTCTTTGCACTGTGTGACTGAGAGCATGCCCTGTGACACACGGGTGTTCCATAATCCTGCTTTGACCCCAAAACCACTGGGATGCGTTCCTGCACCCTGTGATTCTGAACTGGATTGGCAGGACCTATAATTCTCACACCCAGACCACTTAGTCCAGTTCAAAATGAATGGACGGAAATATTAAAGTTTGCCATTCTGTATTCCTTTCCTGTATTTTGCGTTTTTTATTCTTTTACAGTATTTTGTGGTCTGTATGCACATGCACAACATGCAGAAAAATGATTTGTTAAGATTTTGTTAAGATAAATAACTTGCATGACAGAGAGGCACCTTACGTGCACATCACAGCTATGTAATACCACCCTGGGACGAGCAGGGGTCCTGTCGCTAGGCATTATCACCTCCTTCTGTCTCCACAGCTTTAAGAAGAGGGCAACTGACCCCGCCCCTTCTGGGAGGAGTCCTATAAAGCTATTCTAATGCATCGTCACTGGTGATTTACAAGCTTTGTAGATAGATAGATAGATAGATAGATAGATAGATAGATAGATAGATAGATAGATAGATAGATAGATAGATAGATAGATAGAGATAGACATTTTAGTGTAGTCGGCAGGATTAAACAGATAGATAGATAGATAGATAGATAGATAGATAGATAGATAGATAGATAGATAGATAGATAGATAGATAGATAGATAGATAGATAGATAGATAGATAGATAGATAGATAGACATTTTAGTGTAGTCGGCAGGATTAAACAGATAGATAGATAGATAGATAGATAGATAGATAGATAGATAGATAGATAGATAGATAGATAGATAGATAGATAGATAGATAGATAGATACTTTATTAATCCCAAGGGGAATTACATCAGACCAAAGAATTGCCTTTATTGATCTCTTGTTACATGGCAGTGACTAATACATTTCTATACATTGGCCCCGTACTCTCAAGTGCTACTCAAATCATTACATAACCACCTCCCAAGGAACTTACAACTTTGTATGAAGACTCACCGGCAGCAGGTGACTATTAGCGCGATTGCCATTATCAACAGCAGACCACCTCCTGCAGCTGCGACCACCACCATGATAAACTTGTATGCTATGAAAACAGAGATCAAGGTTATTACTGCCATTTATTACAGTTGTTGTCAATACAAGTAATACAAAGATAAAAGCTTATAATCAGTAACAAACGATTCATGGGCCAAAAACCAACCAACATGCAGTGGTATAAATACACAAACGTGGCACGTCGTCATTAGGGATGTCATCATGTCAGGCCATTGGACCGTTACTTTTATTGTAAAGTACATGGCGGTGACCACAGGCCCCTATAGGGTTGAGCTTTCATGCTCCTTTCCCGTGGTCCCCATAGCCACCAGGGCGGTCACCCCCTCATGGTCTGGAAGAGGCGTAATCCCTCGTAATATACGTATATACAGTGCATCCAGAAAGTATTCACAGCGCATCACTTTTTCCACATTTTGTTATGTTACAGCCTTATTCCAAAATGGATTAAATTCATTTTTTTCCTCAGAATTCTACACACAACACCCCATAATGACAACGTGAAAAAAGTTTACTTGAGGTTTTTGCAAATTTATTAAAAATAAAAAAACTGAGAAATCCCATGTCCATAAGTATTCACAGCCTTTGCTCAATACTTTGTCGATGCCCCTTTGGCAGCAATTCCAGCCTCAAGTCTTGTTGAATATGATGCCACAACCTTGGCACACCTATCCTTGGCCAGTTTGGCCCATTCCTCTTTGTAGTACCTCTCAAGCTCCATCAGGCTGGATGGGAAGCGTCAGTGCACAGCCATTTTAAGATCTCTCCAGAGATGTTCAATCGGATTCAAGTCTGGTCTCTGGCTGGGCCACTCAAGGACATTCACAGAGTTGTCCTGAAGCCACTCCTTTGATATCTTGGCTGTGTGCTTAGGGTCGTTGTCCTGCTGAAAGATGAACCGTCGCCCCACTCTGAGGTCAAGAGTGCTCTGGAGCAGGTTTTCATCTAGGATGTCTCTGTACATTGCTGCAGTCATCTTTCCCTTTATCCTGACTAGTCTCCCAGTCCCCACAGCATGATGCTGCCACCACCATGCTTCACTGTAGGGATGGTATTGGCCTGGTGATGAGCGCCTGGTTTCCTCTAAACGTGACACCTGGCATTCACACCAAAGAGTTCAATCTTTGTCTCATCAGACCAGAGAATTTTCTTTCTCATGGTCTGAGAGTCCTTCAGGTGCCTTTTGGCAAACTCCAGGTGGGCTGCCATGTGCCTTTTACTAAGGAGTTGCTTCCGTCTGGCCACTCTACCATACAGGACTGATTGGTGGATTGCTGCAGAGATGATTGTCCTTCTGGAAGGTTCTCCTCTCTCCACAGAGGACCTCTGGAGCTCTGACAGAGTGACCATCGGGTTCTTGGTCACCTTCCTGACTAAGGCCCTTCTCCCCCGATCACTCAGTTTAGATGGCCGGCCAGCTCTAGGAAGAGTCCTGGTGGTTTCGAACTTCTTCCACTTACGGATGATGGAGGCCACTGTGCTCATTGGGACCTTCAAAGCAGCAGAAATTTTTCTGTAACCTTCCCCAGATTTGTGCCTCGAGACCATCCTGTCTCGGAGGTCTACAAACAGTTCCTTTGACTTCATGCTTGGTTTGTGCTCTGACATGAACTGTCAACTGTGGGACCTTCTATAGACAGGTGTGTGCCTTTCCAAATCAGGTCCAGTCAACTGAATTTACCACAGGTGGACTCCAATGAAGCTGCAGAAACAGCTCAAGGATGATCAGGGGAAACAGGATGGACCTGAGCTCAATTTGGAGCTTCATGGCAAAGGCTGTGAATACTTATGTACATGAGCTTTCTCAATTTTTTTATTTTTAATAAATTTGCAAAAACCTCAAGTAAACTTTTTTCACGTTGTCATTATGGGGTGTTGTGTGTAGAATTCTGAGGAAAAAAATGAATTTAATCCATTTTGGAATAAGGCAGTAACATAACAAAATGTGGAAAAAGTGATGCGCTGGGAATACTTTCTGGATGCACTGTATATTGTGGCAGATGGCTCGGACCCATGTGTGGTCGGGACGCCCCTTTGACACTGGATCTGGGGGAGCAGTCATAGGATGCACATTACTTCTCCCAGAACGCGTAGTGGCAGCCCTCCTGGGTTACATCGGGGTCACAGGCGTGAGACTTCAGGGCTCAGACTTGTTGGGCTCCATGGCCACCACCCGGAAGAGCTGCATGGCTTAATGAGCCCATGTGGGCTGGAGTGCAGCCTAATTAGGCCAATTACCACCTGGAGGGTTACAAAAGGAGCCTGCAGCCACTACTCAGGGCGCCAGAGTCAGGAGGAGTAGGAGGACAAAGCTGCCTGGGAGGAGTGGAGGAAGAGGAGTGTTTTGTGGTGACTTTCTTTTGGGGTGTTTTTGGGACTGGGTAGGGCCTGTGGGACACGGGGAAGACATGCCCCATGGCTGAAGAAAAAATAAAAACCTTTTTGTTTATTTTTCTACGTGCCTCTGCTGTCAGTCTGTGTCGGGTTGACGCCAATATAGCGCCTTTGCCACAATCTATATATATTACACTTCTCACTACTCAAAGTGTTATTCATAGTGAGTGGGGAGCTACTTCAACCACCACTAATGTGTAGCATCCACCTGGATGATGTGATGGCAGCCATTTTTTTGCCAGTACACTCACCACAGATGAGCTGTTATGTGGTAAAGGGGTGAGAGAGAGAGAACGACAACTAGAAACAGGGGATGATTAGGGGGCTAGAATGACCAGGCCATGGAGGGCAATTTAGTCTGGACATTCAGGATACCCCCTACTGTTTACTAGGAATGCCTAGGGATCCTTTATGACCACAGAGAGTCAGGACCTTGGGTTTGTGTCTCACCCGAAGGACGGTGACGATTTTTGCAACACAGTGTCCCCGTTACTGCACTGGGGAATTGGGATCCACACACAGATGACAAGGCAAGAGCCCCCTGCTGGCCTCGCCAACACCTCTTCCTGTGCCAACCCGAGCTTTTCCTAGATGGTCTCCCATTCAAGTACTCGCCGGGCCCAAAAATGCTGAGCTTCAGGTGGATGACCTCTTCTGAAGTGCGTGTGGTATGCCTGCTGACCTTTCACTACATTCATCACTGCCTGCTCCAAGAAAGGCAGGGATGAAGTCCACGTGTGAATGCAGATAACGTGAATGGTGCACTTCGTGGTTTCGTACATTTGAAGCCAGTCGTCAACGAGTTGGAAAACAGTTGGATGCTTTTTGGTTGCCAAGAAAATTCTCAACAACCTCCTTGGGTGTCTTCCATGTGATTTCCCTCAGCCCCTCCAGCAGACCTTCAAACCATTGATGGTGACCTGTCTGACTTGTGAACCAAATCCTTCACCTTGAATGTTCATCGCTTTCACAATATGTTCCATCCCTCTGTTTTATACAAGTGCTTTATGTGCCACACTTTTCTGTTCTTACGGGGCGGCCAGTTCTGTTTAATGCAGGGGTGTCAAACTCCGGTCCTGGAGGACTGCAGTGGGTGCAGGTTTTCATTCTAACCATCTTCTTAATTAGTGACCTGTTTTTTGCTGCTAATTCATTTCTTTTGCCTCAGTTTTAATTAACTTGACTCAGGCCCCTTAGATATTTCCTTTTCCTTAATTAGCAGCCAAACTTTAATGAAACACAAAACGAGCTGCCACATGACCAGCTAACCTGAAAATTAAGAAAGGCGATCGTCTCAGTAAGGTTGATCTCTGAAGTCACCAAAACATTTTGACGGTGTTCTTAGAAAACACAGAAAACCAACAGTTTTGGAAATGTCTGCTGTGGTGGAATGAGAGCAGCAACAGGCCATAGAATTAAATAACGGGTTTAATAAACAGCAGGAATCAGCTTCTCATTAAGAGATTGGTTGGAGTTTGAAGCCCCAATTTAGCTGGTCATCTGTCAGCTCATTTCATGTCTCATTTCTGTTTGGTTACCATTTAGTGATGAAACGAATCAATTCAGAGGACTGACTCCTTAAAAACAGGGCTATTAAACTGAAGGGAAAAGGAGTTAATTAGCAGTGAAAACTGGTCACCGATTAGGCAAAGGGTTAGAATGAAAACCTGCAGCCACTGCAGCCCACCAGGCCTGGAGTTCGACACCCCTGGTTTAATGTATTGAGACCCTTAGCATGACCGTCCCATTTGCAGTTCTTGGTACATCCATACTGTAGTGTCATTACTGTTAGATCACTACCAAAGTTCTAGTTGTAGTTGATAGATAGATAGATAGATAGATAGATAGATAGATAGATAGATAGATAGATAGATAGATAGATAGATAGATAGATAGATAGATAGATAGATAGATAGATAGATAGATAGATAGATAGATAGATAGGGCACTATATCATAGATAGATAGATTTTAATTTTAGTGTAGTAGGCAAGATAGATAGATAGATAGATAGATAGATAGATAGATAGATAGATAGATAGATAGTTAATCCCCAAGGGGAAATTCACATTTTCCACATAAAAGAAAGTGGTAGGAGTGATCAGAGAGATAGAGAAGATAAAGAAGATAAAGTTCTACACGGAGCTGCTGGAAAGGCTGCCACTCACGGCAGCGCCTAACTACGACACTAGTTGATGTATTGTATGCAGAAATACTATATAATATATGAAAAAAAAATTGTAATTGCAATAAAATGGTATATGATTGGAAAATTTAAAGGTGATTTTTGTGGTAAGCAAGCCAAAATCTTTGTTATTCATTGTTAATATTGTACACTATTAAAAAAAAAATCAATTCACCTGTTTCACCGCTAGGTGGAACCATTGCCTCAAATATGGTTTGACAAGTTTATCACCATGCTGTCCACATGAAATACGGCGCCCTGTTTAGCAAGATGGCACCCGTCGCAGGACTGAGTGTGCCAAGAGTGACCTTCACACCTCCTTTTGTGTCCTACTGTGGTCTCTTTTATTAGTCTGATATTTGAACGCAGCATACATTAAACCAAAAGACTTACGATTATTGCAGTTGAATCCCCCAAATCCAAAGTCACAGCTGCAAGAAATAAAATAAAAACATAACAATTAACTATAAACAAATACCAGATTCATACAGTTAATTAATTTTTAGAGAAACATATACACATAAAACAGGTCTAATTATTTAAAAAAAATGAATATACAATAACTTACATTACACAGGTTCCATTCACTAATTTGTAACCATCTCGGCATGCTGTAATAAAAGGAAATAAATAAATAAGATAACTGTTGCATTGTTGTGTCTTTAAAAATTGTGATTCCTCACAGAAAGGTCATACTTAAGCCCATTGGCTAACATGTATCAATATATAAGTATATACAGTACTGTATAATGTAGTCAGGAATGCAACAGACTTGTCTCTTTATATGGCACACATGTACAGATATACTAAGAATAGGCAGCATGGTGGCACAGTAGTTAGTGCAGCTGCAGATGCATCCCATCCTTCTCCTTATATCTGTGTTAAGCAGATAGTGACCCGAACTTTGTGAGCAGGGCGGGGAGGGTCTGGGGGTGGTTATGTGCTGCATGATGATGGACTGGCACCTCCTTCATTGCCAGTTTCTATACGCTCTGAACCCCAGGCACAGTATATACTGCCCATGATATGTATATATCGTGTCAAGCATGTGCGCCCGGGGGTCACCTTAAGGGTTCGCCGGTGGTAAGTAATACCACAATGAACCAAGAGCAGGTGCCATTGCTAACAGTCCTTTCTCTTCCAACTGCAGCTTCCGAGAAGACATCTGGTGAGGGCATGTGGCCCCGCCCACAACACCCAGAGGAGGCTCCACCCCTATCGATATGACCCATCATTATGAACTTTATTCCAAGGCTTTGCTAACTTTGTACCTAGCCTTGATGAGTATCTTCACATTTACCAAAAACAGACCAGGAATGGAAAGGATTGGGACCTGACCAGAGAAGACCTCTGAACGGGAAGGTTGGAGAGTGAACGCTACAAATGCACCAAATCGGCACCACTGCCATCACAGCTTGCTTTCTTAACTGACTGTTGGATAGTGTTTCATGTCTGAGAGTCTACTCTCATACGCTGAAGTCGATAAGTGGACGTACCTTTGCAAGCATGGTCCTGCTCCCCAAATTTGAAGTAGCCATCTTTGCAATGGCAGACTGCAAAGCCGTCCTCATCAATGCATATGGACGTCTCTGTGTCACATAGGGGACCCATGAGGGTGCAGAGGCTCAAAGCTGTGAATAAACAGGAATTTATCGGCATAGGTTAGATGGCATAGTTCTTTAACACCAGACATTGGATTACCAAATATTAAAATGTTTTCACTTCTTCTTTGTCTTCATTCGAGGTCCTTAACCTCAGCTTATTTTGACTGGGCTTATCAAGTCAGCAAAAAAACTATCAGATCATTACATTTCTTGACTCCAACACCCCCAAAACAACATCTCCATTTATTTTTATGGACCCGTAAAGAGGCTAAAAAATTATAAAACTATTATATTATAAAATAATTATAATTATATAATTACAAGACTATCCACTATTTATAATGTATGTTATTTCTGTTATTTCTATGCGGTGTTGTGTTTTATAAGCCGCTCCAAAGCCACCAATTTAAATTCCTACACATTAAGTACTGGAGGAATAAAATAGCGACTTGGATTCTGGTTCTGATCATGGGAGTTGGTCCCTATTTTATCACAGAGGGACCCCACTTCACCTATATTATCCCCACCTTATTCTCTTTCCGTTTGCCAGGCTGTGGTGTTTTTCACTGACTCTGATCACATACAGACCAAACCAGGATTGACCGTACATGTTGTTTATCATTAACTCACTCAGATACAGTAATCTAATGGAGCTACCCTTCCTGGTGCCCGAGCTTGAGCCAACACGGCATGGTAGAAATGGCGTCAAGTCGTGGGAATGCAAGATCAAGTCGAAGATCGTTTGATCGGTGGCCATGTACAGAGGTTGAATTTAAACCAAGCATGAGCAACCACTCCATGTCACGGACATCCAGATACTACAGTGGCCTCACCCGGTTTGATCACGTCACAAACGAAGATGTCCGCAAGATCAAGGGGGTAGCACCGTTCAACGAGAAGCTGAGTGCAGCACGACTTCGATGGTACGGTCGAGTAGTCCGGAGCGATGACAACTCAGACAGCCCTATGATAAAGTCCGTGTGCCAGACCAAAAAAGCACTGGCTCGACGGAATCAAGGATGACAGGTGACAAGTTGACGTCCACCCCGAAGATGCCCTAGATTGGAACAAATAATGATGTAGAAGATGAATGTTCTCTTTGTTCTCTTGTACTAATTCATTTCTGAGAAGTAAGCTTTACGAAACCATACAGCATGCTTTGCTGAGCAAACAGAAAAATATTTGTCCAAAGGACTCAAGGTCTAAGCATTCCACACATGAGTCTGCCTTATCACATTTTCCCTTAGTTTACATCTGAACGCCATAACAAAGGGGCCAAGAAATCACGTCGCACAAGGGGCGTTGAAGGGGCTCGAGGATTGTGTATAATAAAAGTGTCGACTGTTGAATTTCATAATGATATTAAATCACGCATTCTAGGGGTATAAAAACTTTGCCCCACCCAACAGATGGGGTTCAGAAGAGCCCTGACGCTGTCATGCAATATTGATTGCCTGCTTTTCTGAAACTCTTCTCACTGTGACACTGAAAAATAAAGCTGCTATATAACCACACCTGCTGTCTTGTCTGAAGTCTTCGTCCACAATGACAAATCTGTTCAACAGTTAAACCTTCACAAATGTGGTAAAAAAGTTAGGAAGAAGAAGAAGAAGACTCGAGAGACAGTAAACAGAGAGTACAGCCATCAAGCAGGGGAGCGGGAACAGCCTTTTTTATTCACTCATTAATAAGTTTTAACCAGAAATGTTCTTCATTCCTACAATCTGCCTAAAGCTGAAGCAAAGCAATCATGTATGGGTGCGTGCATTTACCCCAAATACAACCCGGATGGACAGCAGCCTACTGTGTCAGCAACTGTTGAACATTCTATGCAATCTTTGTATATTTTTGGGACTTAATTTGTATTCAATTAAAAACCTGAAATTATTAATAGTTTTATTTCTTTCGTCAAAGGTTTTTGTCACAATCTAGGAGTTCCAATGCACAGAAGTCCCACAAAGCACTTCCAATAATGACGACTAGAGGGGTAAGACCATCAAAACCCACCTGGTAGAAAAATACAGGATCTTCATAAAGGAAATATTTATTGTCCAAAATCGCTCTGTAACAAGAACGTGGAGCACAAAGCCAAAGAGGAGTAGCGTACATAATAAGGTAATCCAAAGTAAACACAGTCCCAAAACAAATCCAGAAAACAGCAGAAAAAACAGAACAGAAGGTCAGGAAATCCAGAAATCAAACTGGTACAAAACACAGAGAAACAGAAGAACTCACCAACTCCAAAGTACATTCTACAATGAGCCACTAGGAACTGTGGGAGATCCTCCGGATTTATAGGGAGGAGGGCAGTTCCTGGGAGTGATTTGCAGGTGCCCCTGCTCCTCGAGGGACCTCCCCCAAAAAAACATGGAAGATAGCCAAGGCGTTGAAACATAAACACAAGCAACCACAAATAAACACAAATAAAATCAATAAATACGGAAGAATCAAAAATGACAACAAAAAAAAAATATGAATTTGAACCCTTGCCAGGGGAGGGACCCCCAAATGAAATATAACACTACTACAGTTGCCCATTCCCCTAAGAGTTGGCCACAGGCCCAGACTGAGCTTAAGGCCAAGACCTCTTTGAAGGATTTACCAATTGTCCTTTTCCTTAAGTGCACACTACAGGCTGGATAGATTTTAAGACCTAGGCCTCTTTGAAGGGTTTAAGAGTTGCCCTTTTCCTTAAGTGTAGGCCACAAGCTGAACTGCATTTAAGGTTTAGGCCTCTGTGAAGGATTTACGAGTTGCCCTTTTCCGTAAGAGTAGGCCTCAGGCTGAGACTGAGTATAAGGCCTAGACCTCTTCGAAGGATTTACAAGTTGTCCTTTTCCTTGAGTGTAGGTTGCAGGCTGAACTGTGTTTAAGGTTAAGGCCTCTTTGAAGGATTTAAGTGTTGCCCTTTTACTTAAGAGTAGACCACAAGCTGAACTGCATTTAAGGTTTAGGCCTCTGTGAAGGATTTACGAGTTGTCTTTAAGTGTAGGCAGCAGGTTGAACTGTGTTTAAGGTTAAGGCCTCTTTGAAGGATTTAAGTGTTGCCCTTTTACTTAAGAGTAGGCCATAGGCCAGATTGAGTTTAAGGTCTAGTCCTCTTTGAAGGATTTAGGAGTTGTCCTTTTCTTTCAGTGTATGCTGCAGACTGAACTGTGTTTAAGGCTTATGCCTTTTAGGCCTCTTTGAAGGATTTACAAGCTGCCCTTTTCCTTAAGTGTAGGCCACAGGCTGAACTGTGTTTAAACCTTAGGCCTCTTAGGCCTCTTTGAAGGGTTTAGGAGTTGCCCTTTTCCTTAAGAGTATGCCACAGGCCAGACTGAGTATAAGACCTCGACCTCTTCGAAGGATTTATGAGTTGTCCTTTTCCTTGAGTGTTGGTTGCAGGCTGAACTGAGTTTAAGGCCTAGGCCTCTTTAAAGGATTTAGACATTTTGAGGTTTTGATGAAGTCATGCTGTTTCCCGTTGTGGTTAACCTCCACCGACACTTCCTTGTTGCTGTGGTATGCTGCTGTGTATCACTCGAATGATATAAACAATATTCTTTTTTTAAATGCACTTTAATAATGTTTTCTAAAATCTATATTCTTTTGCAAAATGTATATTAAAACCCTTTATGCCCTAAGGGGACATAGTTAGAGTGAGGTAACTGAACACATTGTGCTTGAACTGTAAAACTGCACACCACGACACTTCCAAGTTATACTATGAGCAATACTTACAAATCAAACACAGCATCGAGTCCTTCAGCCATCACATCGCTCTCAACAGAATCAGAAACTTTGATCAGAATCAGACTCAAAGATTTTCTATTCCTTAACTCTAGCATTCTCTAACTTTTCCATGACTTCCTTGACCGAATGTTTTCTTTCGTTTCCATTTTCGGAAGTACAAACTTCCAGTCTCATTGCATGTCAATCAAACCATCCCCATGCACTCTGACAGTAGCTTTGTGGGTAAAGATGAGCTGTCGCACATGCAATATATTTCCTGCATGACCAATCACAGACAACTAGACATCATGGGAATGTTCCCACCCTCAGCTATCCAGTGGTAACGAGCCTTTCACTGCATGTGACTCAAGGTAGGTGGAGTCTTTAATAAAAGCAATTCACTCAGTTGTGACGTAAAGTTTGCCTCGGCATATACTGTAAGTGTGCAAATTGCTTACTAATGAAATAGAGCGGGCAAGGAAACTTATGATTTATTTGAAAATATAATGGGTATGTAAAAAAATAAAACATTATTGCTTTGGATTAACTTGTAGGCTTATTGTAACATACACAAACAATTCTGAAATATGGTGGGTCATGTACAAGTAGCTACACATATTTAAGTGCAGGGTGCCCACAAAACCACTCCTTGATTTTAAATGGTTACAAAATCAAAACTTATTGGAATATATTTATAAATAAGATGACAGCAAATACATTAACTCAAAACATTTCTTCTTTTCCACAACTTACTGAGGTAGGTGACTACCTTTTTCAACAAGATGGGGCACCACCGCACTGGCATCTCGCTGTCTGTAATTTTCTCAACGAGCGCCTGCCAAACAGATGGATTGGTTGCGCTGGATAAAACAACCAGGTGTTCCTCAAATGGCCCCTGAGATCACCGGACATTACTGTTTGTGACTTTTTTCCTTTGGGGGTACGTGAAAGACAGAGTGTACGTACCTCCACTACCCGCAACTATGGATGATCTGCAGGAACACATCACTGAAGCTATAAACGGCATCACGCTGGATATGCTTCGGAAAATCTGGTGCAAGCTCGATTATTGCATCGTTGTTTGCTGAGTGGGTGGCATGGTGGCGCAGTGGGTAGCGCTGCTGTCTCGCAGTTAGGAGACCCGGGTTTGCTTCCTGGGTCCACCCTGCGTGGAGTTTGCATGTTCTCCCCGTGTCTGCGTGGGTTTCCTCCCACAGTCCAAAGACATGCAGGTTAGGTGCATTGGCGATCCTACATTGTCCCTAGTGTGTGCTTGATGTGTGTGTGCCCTGCAGTGGTTTGTTTTCTGCCTTGCGCCCTGTGTTGGCTGGGATTGGCTCCAGCAGACCCCCGTGACCCTGCAGTTAAGATATAGCGGGTTGGATAATGGATGGATTGATGAGTAACAGGTGGGGCGCACATCGAGTGTATGTAATCAACAGATACCATATGAAACTTTATGAGTTGATGAAACTGTAGCCTCAAAAGGTGAAAGAGTATTCCAATAAATTTTGATTTTGTAACCATTTAAAATCAAGGAGTGGTTTTGTGGGCACCCTGTATTTTACGGTATATCAATTTACACTGCAACATAATTCCATAAGATGATAAATATTATTGAGTTAAAGATTATTAAATATTTAATGATAAAAAATTCAAAAAGGGATTACATAAACTGATACCTCTGTAGGAAAGTTGGAAGTGGCGTGCAAACTCACACCAGAGGGACGTGAAGCTACAGTTGCTGAGGGCCCTATGTACCGAGTAGAAAACCTCCCTGGCTGTTACGTCGGACGTTTTGGAGAACGTGCTTTCAACAAAAATGTGGACCTTGGCTGCATGCCTTCAGAAAGAGAAAACCAAATTAAAAAAAAAAAAGTTAATACAATGAACAATTCCTTTTGTCACCATTTTGTTATTGCTGCTTAAAGTGCGTAACTGTAGCATACATACTCACGTTTCAGTGGAGAGAAGGCCGGATTTATAATAGCCTCTGTACGAAGCTAGAGAAGCGTTTAGCTGAAAAAAAGAAAAAAAAAGTACAACACTCCCTGAGTGGGACAGCTTTAAAGAGAGGCAATATTTGAGAAGGAAATAAACAGCTTATGAAAAGTTTACAAATCCATCCATTTTAGAAGATTCTTTTATCCCAACGTGAGGAGTTACAGACGCAGGTGCTCTAAGTCAGTGTTCTCCAACTGGAAATCCACAAAATGACAAATGTCTGTACAAACTTTTTGCCGGTTTGCAAAACGTCTGGCCAGGCCATCATGTGAATAATTTCAATGCAAAATGTAAAATTGCTGGTTCTCAAAGCTCTTTTTGTATTAATCCCATATGCGTATGATGATACGAGTCACTCATTTTCCAAACCAGAAGAACGATTTGAGCTTTCTTAAAATAATCGGCTCAAAACTCCAAAGAGGAAATGCAGGACGATGAAGCGTCATTAAACGATCGACTCTGAATTCCAAAGGAGTGGAAGTACGCTCAATCGCCATTAAATGAGCACCTCGAAACTCCAAGGGGGATCCTAGGGAAGGCCGGACACTGGTTTGTAAATTGTGCCAATTTTTTAAAACCGTCCTATTTACCAAAAATGAAAATCATATTACGTGTAAGTAATCAATATGAATTCATGCTAATGATGTCTAGACGTACAAGTCCACACACTGTAACCAGATCTATCTGATATTGTGATTTGTGAAGCAAGGGCAGTTTCTTTTCAGGTAGGGTCCTTAGATGATTAAACATAGGCCTGACCAACCACTTTCAAGCAGAGACCCCGAGTGATTAGAGCAGATGCACTGTTCACAGATAGTGGCAAGAATGTGCTATACTGGGGACGTAGAAGAACCCAGTCCATACATAGCACATAGTTCAATGGAAGGCAAGAATGTGCTATACTGGGGACATAGAAAAACCTAGTCCATACATAGCATATAGGTCAATGGAAGCACAGGTATTAATTACCTGCCGTGCATTGCTGGCTGTCCCACCTCTACTGGTGCCATTGAGTGAGCTGCTGGGAGGAGATATTTCACGTCCTTTAAACCCGGAACATCTCCAGGTGGTGGGGCAGCTGTAGAGACATCTCCCTACCACTCCCTGCAGCTGACCAGAAGATCCTTTTGATCCCACCTTTCGTCTTTCCTTCTGAGCAACAGCCTGAAACCCCCTTGCTTTGCCTCCTCAGCCAGCTCCTTAAGTGTCTTCTTCTGTCTGGACTCGGTGCTTCCTGGGTGGATTTTCCAATGACAGTCTCTGCAGCCAACCTCTATCAGGTTAAGTCAGATGCCTTCCATCCTGGCTTCTGTAAATGACACAGACAACTCACTGTCCATCTTCTTCTTCTTCTTCCTCCATCTCTCATGATCACTTTCCTGGCAGAGGTGGACCACAGGACAATATGTGGAAGCAGGAAAGTTTTGGCAATCTCACATGGGACTTTCAACTGTTGGTCCAAGTCCACCCTCGTCTTCCCAGGTGTCGAGACAAAGCACTCCTTCTGGTTGATATTTTATGCAGTGGCTCCCTTACCTGATGAAGTGTGTCCGCCGTTGGGATGTTGACATACTTGATCTTATTTACTTTGCATCTGCGTTACTCCTAAACCTCTGCCATTTTTAGCAGGACTCGGTCGTGATGGCATGGATACCAGCCCTGGATCAAAGCTGCCATGCAGCCTGAAAGAATGCGCTGCAAGCTTGGGCTCTGAGCATCACAGAGGTGGTAGTTCTCCTCTGTGCCATACCAGAGATGCGCGTTTCTGAGACATGGGAGGGTGTTGTATGTGGACCCAATGAGGAAACTCAGTCTTGCCTGAGGAATCTTCCACAAGTCGGTCCATACATATACAGTAGCTTACTGAACATGGAAAATGTGTGGGGGTTTATGGCTGGTCAGGGAACATCGAGCCAGAGGCCCGGAGAATGCAACCTGCTCTCTGACAAAACCGAACTGCAGTCATCAGTGTCTCCCACTGAAGAACTGAATGATGATTGGACGGTTTCAATGGCTTCTCGTCGCCCATGGATTGGTATCTATACTAATAAAAGGCAAAGCCCTCACTGACTGACTCATCACTAATTCTCCAACTTCCCGTGTAGGTGGAAGGCTGAAATTTGGCAGGCTCATTCCTTACAGCTTACTTACAAAAGTTAGGCCGGTTTCATTTCGAAATTGTACACATAATGGTCATAACTGGAACCTCTTTTTTGTCCATATACTGTAATGGAGTGCAGCTCAATGGCCGTGGGAGGCGGAGTCGCGTATCGCGTCATCACGCCTCCTACTAAATCACGTGAACTGAAAACAAGGAACAGCCACAAAGAGTGCTAAAGAAAACATTCATTACACAATTGAGAAGGCAGCGAAACAATAAGAAGCGAGCGAGTGACTGACTGAACACAGCACGAGTGATCACTTCGATGAATCAAACCTGTTCAAAAAACACATTACACAACTGATAAGGTACGAAAAGAATATGAAGCGACTGACGCATACAGGCATAAATTAAGTTCATAGACCTACAAAAGATTTTTCTCCTGTACAACTATACGCCTGACTTTATTGAAAAGAAACTAAACTTGCAGCGCTGCTATTCAATGACACTTGTCTAACGCCTCTCCTAAGGGGACATACTGTGGGATCTAGGCATCAGTCAAAGCACCAATCACAGGCCCGATTAGAAAGCGGGAAGCTGTGATTTGTCGTCTCCCTCCCATGTAACATTCACAGCCCGTGTTACAACGCACTATGTATGTATGTATATATGTATATGTAGATATGTATATATATATATGTTTACATAACCTCTTTAACACACTACTTCTCCGCTGCGAAGTGCGGGTATTTTGTTAGTGTATAAATAATTATACAACAGCGAGTCAGTCATTTTCTACCCTGCTCAGTTACCCTGCATTTTAAAGTAAGTTGTATATGTATGTATATCTATATATATCTATATATATCTATTATATATATATATATATATATATATATATATATATATATATATATATATATATATATATATATATATATATATATATATATGGGCAGTTATGAGTCATACCAGGATGTGTCAGAGTGCACTGACTCTTTTTCTCCCTTTCCTGTAGACCATTCACGGGAGATTCCACCTGGCCCTCTTGATGTCACTTCTGGGACCGAGCCTATGGAAGGAGACCTTGCTGGCTCCGGCCCCTGTGATGTCACGTCCGGGCTCAAACCTATGGCTGCAGACCCTCATGAACCTGACCCCTTTGATCTCACTTCCTGTCTTCCCCTTTAAAAGCCTCCACCTTTTCCCAATCCCCTCAGTTCTGTTTTGGACTCGGTTTTGTGCACATCAGTGCTGTATCCACTTTTACGACTTTGCAGCCAGGAAACCAATTATACGGGTGGCTTTCCCAAACCTTTCTATGACTCTGAGTCAAGTTTGTGGCTATATATTATATATATATATATATATATATATATATATATATATATATATATATATATATATATATATATATATATATATATTATATAAAAAATCTTGGGTTGAGACGTGATCATCTTGGAGAGATACTTTGAAGTCCTGCGAGAGAACTTGCACTTCACGGCCTACTTACAAACAATTTCTCGGAGGCACTTTAACGTCCCACGAGACAAGAAAGTGAGACAAAAGGACAGCTGCTGTACAGGCTTTTAAATGATCAACACGCAGTGCGACATGCAGAACATGCAGCTCGGTAGCAGTAGCGACAGCAAGCCAGCAGCTGATCCGTCTTTAGCATGCATTCAGCCCCTCCCCCCTTCACAATGCGAGCAGCACAGACGTGAAGTGGCTAGTGTGAAGAACGCCCCCGGGGGTGGGGGTTGTGGGGTGGGCGAGCGAAGCGAGTAGGGGGCACAGCCCCCTAATATGTATATATATATATATATATATATATATCCTTGTGTACTACTCTTGTCTTAATATTTCTGCAATGGTTACTAAATGTGAATATCTGAAGACATTTCAAAGTATTCAGAAGTAGTTCTTATGAACAAAACAAACTTACAATTTCAATTAATCGCTGCATCTGCAGAGTTTCGGAGCTTCTTGTCTTGGTATTGTTGAAGTCAAAATTCATTTCAAAGATGCCCTTGAAGGTCTTCCCTGTATAAATAAAAGCACAATGGTATAAATTAGACAATCCAAATGAACATAGAGGTACATCTCAAGATTGTGACGCTCCATTTAACTTCTACTTGGAATTCACAGCTCCTGACTGAACTTTTAATTGTGTTTTAGATAACGGGAAGATAGCAAACTACTGCTCCCTCATAGCCTTACTGTATATCACCAGCAGTTAATGTAAGTAACTGGAAAAATGTTAGAAGAAACAAGAATACTAGGCACTCAGTCCCTGGTATTCTCAAACACCTTTCATTGCATTTCCATTAGTAAACCAATAACAATGTTGATAGATAGATAGATAGATAGATAGATAGATAGATAGATAGATAGATAGATAGATAGATAGATAGATAGATAGATAGATAGATAGATAGATAGATAGATAGATAGATAGATAGATAGATAGATAGATAGATAGATAGATAGAAGTGGTGCAGTCAGCCTCACATTACAGGGAATTTCCCTCTTTTATACTAGACCTGTTTACATGTTTGAAGCAGAACTTATCATAGCAAGCTTTAGTGATCAGTACCTTATTTTGCTTAGGTATGCAATGTTTTTGCACATTAGCTATATACCTAAGTCTTTAGCAATATGCCCAAAATAGTTTAAGCAAGAGTTCAGAAACTGGACACAACTGATTTCATAATATCACAGGGTGTTCTGTTATTATCAAGAGGTCAGCAGTTTCTTTATAATTGATGCAACTTAGTCCCTTAATTCTGTGCACAAGCTTAATTCTTTTTCTGCATAAATGAGGGACAAATCATATAGAAGTAATAAATCATATAGCTCTCTGCAGCATGATTAATATGAAACTAGACATTAAGCCCGTTACAATAACGGGCGCTAGAACAGTAGTGCATTCTCTTTGAGAATTTTCTTTACGCTCATTTTCCTGTTCCTCTATAGATCTATTTGCTCTTCTGAGTCTTTGTCTTTTAGTGGTTTTTCTGACGCTCATTATCTTTTTCTTTTTTGGGTGGCATGTTGTCAGTAGATAGTCACAGTAATATAGGCTTGTACGTCCATAATAATTTCTGTTACAGTAATACTGGCTTGTATGTGGCTGTGATATGCGTCACTGTATTGTGTGCCTTTAATTTTCTCTCGAAGTAATACTGGTTTGTATTTCCGTAAAATGCCTGTCATTTTCTCTGACAGTAATACTGGCTTTGATGTCCGTAATATGCATTTAATTTTCTGTCACAACAGTGGGCAACCAGCAGATTCTCCCCAGCAACTGACGTAATGTGTGGCGTGTAGTTGATAATCGTGCTTGTGGCGTCTCTCCAGCAAGTACTGTGCAGTTCCCCAGCAAGTATTTTAATCTGTGCTGGCATGCAACTGATTATTGTATGTGTGGCGTCTCCCCAGCAACGGATTTTATGTGCGCAAAAATAAATCTACTTTTAAAAGTCATCCTATTGTAATATCAAGAAAATTCGTATATTTAGGAAAACCCCTTCAACGATTGACACTATACACTTTACCGGGCCAGGCTTCTTAATCACAAATCTGATATCCTCAGAGTGAACACTTGCACAACAACAAACACTAATCTCACCTCTTTGGGGAAGCTGGTCTCCGCGTCTCAGTACCCGATTGGATTTTTCGTGCCTTTTGTTTTAAGTCTTACTTCATTTCCAGAAATCCGATTGGATCGGCCACGTGATATTTTATAGGTCCCGCCCTCTCTGTTTTGTGTGATGCGTCAGGCGGCCTTTGAAGCATCTGCTTTGAAGCATCGCACCGTGCCCCGCGCATACGCATTTCACCAGAAAACACACACACACGGACACATGGACGCACACAGGGATTTTATTAAAGACGATACAGTCCTTGGTATTGTGAGATAAATACTTATAATCATTACAGTTAATGTTTTTCTTTCTCAATAGATAGATAGATAGATAGATAGATAGATAGATAGATAGATAGATAGATAGATAGATAGATAGATAGATAGATAGATAGATAGATAGATAGATAGATAGATAGATAGATAGATAGATAGATAGATAGATAGATAGATAGATAGATAGATAGATAGATAGATATGGTGCAGTCAGCCTCACATTATAGGGAGTTTCCCTCTTTTATATTAGACCTGTTTACATGTTTGAAGCAGAACTTATCATAGCAAGCTTTAGTGATCAATACCTTATTTTGCTTAGGTATGCAATGTTTTTGCACAACACCCCAGAGGAATTAGCTATATACCCAAGTCTTTAGCAATATGCTTGAAATAGTTTAGTTCTGATCATGTAGAAGCAGTAAGGGGTGGTCATTCCCTTGAAGTTCCAATCGTGTCATCACACTGACGCTATAAGGGATTGGGGGGTCCCCATAAATTTCCCATCACTATGAAGCAATAAGGGTGGGAGCTCCCCATGATGTTCCAATCCTGTCAAAGCAAGAAGTCTTTGAAACTTGTCTTTTGCCCACAATTGCAAAAGTGAGGGTCAAGGGAAGGTGGAGGAGTCGGAAGATTGAAAGAACAGATGACGTTTACTTCTGGTACAGGAAATCCCACAATGCTGGTCCCGTACTTTTCTAAAATGTGGGTTTTTCACTGCCTTTCCAATGCATTTTATTACTGCATGCATTACAAAATAAATTACAAACGTTACTACGGAGGTTTACGTTGATTACTCAGATTTCAGTCTGTCTTAGACACTAGCACAGCTAGTCTGAACTCAAAATGCGAAATTGACTGGACAGTTTATTTTGAGCCAACACTTTCCTGCTGCTTTGCTTAATTAGACCTCAGATTTCTAACAAAGGCGTATCTTATAAGAGGAAGAAAAAACCATTTATCACCGGCATGTTCTGTCTGATTTGAAAACTCAAAAGGAAGAGTTAAAAATGGTTGGTTTATTCTAAGGGTGTTACCCAAAAACAAATAAGAAAAGAGTAAAAGGATTGCTAAACAAAATAAAAACAAAGAACAATCTACGTTCCCACCGGAAATCTTCTCTAAATATTTTGTGCTGGCCGCTGTATTTCCAGTGTGCCTGTTAAAAGGCGTACAGATTCGGTATGTAGATCCGCCCTTTTTTTATTTCTTTTCTGCTATTTTCATTTTAAAAGTCTCACCGGGAATACATCTGCCATCTTCCAGGACAAAGGGGCACTCGCAGTTGAAGGAGCCATTTGTGTTAACACAGATGAAATTTGGGGGGCATGGGTTCGTCAAGCATTCATCCACATCTGAAAACAAAAGAAGAAAAATAGAGTCATACAACGTACATGAGAGAAACTGATAAATACAAATGAGGAGAAGCGAGTTTACAGCACACAAGGAAGCCATGCTAATTTATGTAAATAGCTATTTAGTTTATGCAAATATTTTATAAATTTATGTGTGACAAGAGGTCTGAGGCGCACTGGCATTGTTAAGTCCTGAGAGCGTGCCAGCTCAGAATTGGGTGCAGGTGGGCACTGCTCCGAGGTTCATCGCGGTGCTTGGCTGATCACGCACTCATGTCAGGTGCCTCATTCACCCCTCGGAGTGGGCAGAGGGTCACGTCTGCCCCCAATCGGGCAGATAAAAAAAAATTCGGACGTGAACGTCAATAGGCTTTGCGCCCTAGGAACCAAGTTAGCCGAACTATTCTGTTACATTTCAGTAATTATTTACCGCTCTGCCACTGATCTTTCTGATCATAAAATAGGTCATTACGATAGCAATTGACAAGAAGTATTCATCAGTCATTGCAGAATTGCAGAATTAGAGGGTTCCTCTCGAGGGCCTCTTTCTCTTGCACGATTTGGCTCAAAACCTAATCAGCATGTCGTCATCTCATAACTCGCTTAAGTTTCGAGTTTGGTGTTTTTCCGTCCAGCCATTTTAGTTCTGTGACACATGGACAGACACACACCCATCATCGAGATATCAGGAGACCCTAAAACGTTGGAAATTTGAACGAATCTAAAGCTTCTGCTCCTCCATTGCCACTACTGAATGTCAGTAAGTGATTTTCTAACCCGCTTGGTGCTGAACGGGGTCGTGGGGGTCTGCTGGGGTCTCACCACTTAAAAGAAGCGGTATGGCGGCCTTTTGCTGTTAGGCACCTAAAATCTGGAATAGCTGACCAATAGAAATTCGCCAGGTACTTTAAAATACTGCTAAAAACCCGTTATGTTAACATGGCTTTCTCATAGCTTCATTTTAATGTAACCCTGATATTCTGGATATGCATTGAATTATTATTTTTATTGTGGCTCCACAATCCGTACTAACCCCTACTTTCTCTGCTGTTCTTTATCCGGTTTTCTGTGGTGCCAATCTACGCCACCACCATCTGATCAGGGCACCATGCAGTTCCTACATTGATGGAGTGAAGGCCAGAGGTCCACATCACCATCATCATCTAATTCCTCCAAGTGAAGACTGAGATCATTAGTGTTAGGTAGAATGACCAGTGGGGGCCGGGTGGTCTCGTGACCTCAGAAACCCCTACAGATATTGGTTTTTTTTTCTCCATCACTCTGGAGTTTTCTTTTTTTTTGTTTTTTCTGACCTCCCTGGCCATAAGCCTTACTTTATTTTTTGTTAATTAGTATTGCCTAATTGATGATTAGTGAGCAGCAGTGTGGTTTCATGCCAAGAAAAAGCACCACAGATGTGATGTTTGCTCTGAGGATGTTGATGGAGAAGTTTAGAGAAGGCCAGAAGGAGTTGCATTGCGTCTTTGTGGACCTGGAGAAAGCATGTGACAGGGTGACTGAGAGGAGCTGTGGTATTGTGTGAGGAAGTCGGGAGTGGCAGAGAAGTACATAAGAGTTGTACAGGATATGTACGAGGGAAGTGTAATAGTGGTGAGGTCTGTGGTGGGAGTGACGGAGGTGGGATTACATCAGGGATCGGCTCTGAGCCCTTTCTTATTTGCAATGGTGATGGACAGGTTGACAGATGAGATTAGACAGGAGTCCCTGTGGACTATGATGTTCGCTGATGACATTGTGATCTGTAGAGAGAGTAGGGAGCAGGTTGAGGAGACCCTGGAGAGGTGGAGATCTGCTCTAGAGAGGAGAGGAATGAAGGTCAGTAGGACCACCAAGACAGAATACATGCGTGTGAATGAGAGGGAGGTCAGTGGAATGGTGAGGATGAGGCGAGTAGAGCTGACGAAGGTGGATGAGTTTAAATACTTGAGATCAACAGTACAGAGTAATGGGGATTGTGGAAGAGAAGTGAAGAAGAGAGTGCAGGCAGGGTGGAATGGGTGGAGAACAACAACAACATTTATTTCTGTCGCACATTTTCATACAAATGATGGAGCTCAAAGTGCTTTACATGATAAAGAAAGAGAAAAAAGACAAAGTAAGAATTAAAATAAGAGAACACTAATTAACATAGAATAACAGTAAGGTCCGATGGCCAGGGAGGATAGAAAGAACAACAAAAAAAAAAAAACTCCAGACGGCTGGAGAAAAAAAAAAAATCTGCAGGGGTACCAGGCCATGAGACCGCCCAGCCCTCTCTAGGCATTCTACCTAACATAAATGACCTCAATCAGTCCTCATTGTATTCAGGGTTTTCATGGAAGGACTTGATGATGATGGTCACATGGACTTCTGCCCTTTAATCCATCAATGTGGGGACATCACGGTGCTTTGATTAGAAGAGTGTCAGGAGTGATTTGTGACAGACGGGTATCAGCAAGAGTGACAGGGAAGGTCTACAGGACGGTAGTGAGACCAGCTATGTCATATGGGTTGGAGACGGTGGCACAGGAGACAGAGCTGGAGGTGGCAGAGTTAAAGATGCTAAGATTTGCATTGGGTGTGACGAGGATGGACAGGAATAGAAATGAGGACATTAGAGGGTCAGCTCAAGTTGGACAGTTGGGAGACAAAAGTCAGAGAGGCGAGATTGCGTTGGTTTGGACATGTGCAGAGGAGAGATGCTGGGGATATTGGGAGAAAGGTGCTAAGGATAGAGCTGTCAGGGAAGAGGAGAAGAGGAAGGCCTAAGCGAAGATTTATGGATGTGGTGAGAGAGGTGATGGGTGTAACAGAACAAGATGACGAGGACAGGAAGATATGGAAGAAGATGATCTGCTGTGGCAACCCCTAACAGGAGCAGCCGAAAGAAGAATAAGTATTGCCTAATCTTATTTTAATATTTTTTCTTTCTTCATCTTGTAAAGCACTTTGAGCTACAGCATTTGTATGAACACGTGCTCTAGAAATAAATGTTGTTTGTTGTTGTTATCTCAGCTAGCCCAGGGCACGAGGCAGTTCCAAATCTTGAACAGGGCACCACAACTGTATGCCACCCACTATAATAATATCGAGGTGTGTGTCCTCACAGGTGGCGCAGTGGTAGTGCTGCTGCTTTGCAGTAAGGAGACTGTGGAAGATTGTGGGTTCGGTTCCTCCCTGTGTGTATATTATCATTATATAAATGTAATGAATTATTATTATTATTATTTAAGATTATGCAGGATGACAAGTGAATCCTCCATACCGTCACCGCAGTTCTCTCCCATCCAGGCTGCTGTACAGATGCAGACACGTCTTCCCGTTTGATACTCAAAAGCACACGTTCCATTATTGAGGCAGGGACTCTGCTTGCATGTATTTGCTGCAGAAACAGAGAGGGAATACAAAAAAAGGAGAAGTGATAAGAAAACAAAGAAACTGTCCACGATACGTTTGTGGTAACCAGCCAATCAGAATATCGCGTTTAAGGCAGGTAAAAAAAGATGGTCCGGTACAAGCCGTGACTATGAAGGAGGCAATCTGGAGAAAATCCCAAGACAGACAAAGAAAAAGCTCGTTGATACCACGCAGGCAGGAAGCCAGGAAAGAGGGTCCATAAGTCAGCAGCACTAATCACGGGACCACCCTTATCCATCGTTAATCATTTTAAAGGTTATTCAGGGGGCTGGGAGAGAAAAAGTGTTGATCCCAGCAACACCAGGATCAAGGCAGGAACCAACGCTGGAAAGGACACCAGTCCAGTACATTAGCTTCTCATCCTGGGACAATTTAATGTCACCAGTACACTTGTGTCTCTGGTATTAAGGAGGTAATTAGACTAACTGGGCACACGGACACACCAAGAGTAACCCGCCAGAGTTTATTTTTATATGAAAATTTTCATTTCACTTATGCCTTACAACACCGGAAATACAATTGTTTCCATTTCTTTTGGTTTTGCAGTCGGAGCACAGGCGGGTGAAGTGACTTGCTCAGGGCATTTGAACCCACAACCTCAGAGTTTAAGGTTTAAATCCTTAACCATTGCACCACACTGCCTGTTTGAACCAGTTCAGTGGCAACTGGGCGACAGTTAACCCGGCAAAAAGACAAGTCGGCAAAAAGCAACTCGGGGGAAAAAGACAATTCGGCGAAGAAACAACTCAGTGAAAAGACAATTCAGCGAAAAGACAACTCTGCGAAAAGATAATTTGGTGAAGAGATAACTTGGCGAGAAGACAACTCGGCAAAAAGACAATTCGGCGAAGAAACAACTCGGCGAAAAGACAACTCGGCAAAAAGACAACTCTGTGAAAACACAACTCGGTGAAAAGACTACCCAGCAAAAGACAACTCTGCGAAAAGACAATTCGGTGAAGAGACAACTCGGCGAAAAGACAACCCAGTGAAAACACAACCCGGCGAAAAGACAACTCGGCGAAAAGACAATTCAGCGAAAAGACAATTCGGTGAAAACACAACTCAGCGAAACTCGGCCAAAAGTCAACTCGGCGAAAAGACAACTCGGCGAAAAGACAACTCGGCGAAAAGACAACTCGGCGAAAAGACAACTCGGCGAAAAGACAATTTGGCAAAGAAACAACTTGGCGAGACAACTCGGCGAAAGACAACTCAGCGAAAAGACAATTCGGCGAAGAAACAACTTGGTGAAATACATCTCGGCGACATCCTTTACCAGTTAGGTAATAGTTAGGTTCAAAGAGATTTTTTAAAGTGATTTAAAATGTTGAAAATAAAAGTATATAATTGACTACCGAATTTTATTCTGCAGATGGAACAAACTCTATCTTACATTATCTTCTGCAACCAAAATTGCTAATCCTTTATATAAATTGTATTGATTGTAATCGTATGATAACGTTATTTAGAATGCAAAAGGTGACCTGCGAGTACGGCTTAAGGAATATCTTTAATCTCAACATATTGGGACTCTCATAAAGCAGGTGATTCTGTGGATTTTCCGGCGCCCTACATTGTCATTTAAAATTATTCAAAAATCTCTTTGAACCTAACTATTACCTAACTGGTAAAGGATGTCGCCGACTTGTCTGTCGCCCAGTTGCCACTGAACGGTTTGGGTTAACCCATGTCTGCCAAAGCTGTAAAGGAGCTGCGCTAACCACTACGCCATTCCAGGACCCTCCTCAAGCATATTTAAAAAGGTGATTAGTGCATCAAACAGGACCCTTAAGGACTCATCTGATGAAAGTCCTGAATGAAAATAAAAACAAAAACCCACAGCAGGTCTCGCTGTCATTTCAGATTACAATCCCCTACTAATCTGACTTGATGTAAACTCATTTACACAAAAGACCGGCGTGCAATGGTGTGGGTGGACGCCTTTTGTCCCTCCGGGAGTGTGAAGGAAGTTTTCTTATTGGGTGTGGACTCTTTGGGATTGTTTAAGTTTCCATCGACTTCCTGAGTCTGGCGTCTAAAAAGCACTGCGGTGCTGCTTAAGATCACCCAAGCGCAGCCGAAGGAAACGGCGTAACACAAATCATAAAGTGTCACCGCCGTAGCTGCAGGGGTGATGGGACGAGTCGCTCTTGGCTGAAAGCTGCAGTGCTATTCTGATTTTTAGCTGCATATCGGGCCAGCCAGAATTCAAGAATTTTTATTTATAATAAGAATGGACTTGATGTGAAGATAAATTAGACAAAAGGTTTGATTTTACATATGGATTTTAGCATTTTTATTCTACTTTTAAGGAAGGACAACAGCACAGTTGTACAAAGCACTCTGGGTTTAAAGCCCGGGCCCAGTTATCTGTATAGAGTTTGCACATTCGCCTGCGTCCAAGCGGCCCTTTCTTAAAGCACTTCAGGTCTCATCCCAAAACTTTACAGGTTAATTCAACTTATGATTTGAATTTGGACCCTTGTGAGTGTGCATGAGTGGACCCTGTGATGGACTAGCACTCTGCCCAGGGTTAGCTGCCACCTTGTGTCCAATGCTGCTCAGATAAGCTTCCCTATCTGCTTGATGTGAACTAAGTAGGCTTGAGAACGTTACAGCATCAAAGCACAGTGGACTGAGAGGGGCTTGTGTGACACTGATGACCAGAAACAGACAGACAGACAGACATGAAAGGCACTATATAATAGACAGACAGATAGACAGAGGCACTATACAATAAATAAATATATAGATAAGGCACTATATATAAAAGATAGATAGAGAGGAAGGAAGGAAAGGCACTATATAATAGATAGATAGATAGATAGATAGATAGATAGATAGATAGATAGATAGATAGATAGATAGATAGAACCTTTCATTATCTATCTATCTATCTATCTATCATATAGCACCTTTCATTATCTGATAGATAGATAGATAGATAGATAGATAGATAGATAGATAGATAGATAGATAGATAGATAGATAGATAGATAGATAGATAGATAGATAGATAGATAGATAGATAGATAATGAAAGGCGATATATGATAGATAGATAGATAGATAGATAGATAGATAGATAGATAGATAGATAGATAGATAGATAGATAGATAGATAGATAGAGAAAGGTGCTATATGATAGATAGATAGATAGATAGATAGATAGATAGATAGATAGATAGATAGATAGATAGATAGATAGATAGATAGATAGATAGATAGATAGATAGATAGATAGATAGATAGAGAAAGGTGCTATATGATAGATAGATAGATAGATAGATAGATAGATAGATAGATAGATAGATAGATAGATAGATAGATAGATAGATAGATAGATAATGAAAGGTTCTATCTATCATATAGCACCTTTCATTATCTGATAGATAGATAGATAGATAGATAGATAGATAGATAGATAGATAGATAGATAGATAGATAGATAGATAGATAGATAGATAGATAGATAGATAGATAATGAAAGGCGATATATGATAGATAGATAGATAGATAGATAGATAGATAGATAGATAGATAGATAGATAGATAGATAGATAGATAGATAGATAGATAGATAGATAGATAGATAGATAGATAGATAGATAGATAGATAGATAGATAGATAGATAGATAGATAGATAGAAACTTTGATGGAGTCTACCAGAAATCCATGCCTTGGGAGAAGATTTGAATGACGATGACGATTCCAAGCATAACAACAACAATGTTAATGTCCCGGAGTGGCCGTTACGACAACACAATATTAAACGATATTTTCCAAATCGGACAATGATCACAAACACCGGCGCATTTAGAGGAGAGAGAGCTCAGGCTGACATGTCACTCGCAGACGTCCATGGCTTGCAGTTAAGCAGCTGTACCCTCTGCAGAGCCAGCGGAATTGTCTTTTAACTCTCCACGAGGACAAGATCTATGGAACCAGAATGCTACTGTTTCACAACACTTAAGATGCTGTCATATTAGATGACTTATCCGGCGATTTCCAGTAGTACCCTTCATTTACATAATCTTAGTGAGTCGGTGGCGAGCTTTAGTGAAGACCAGCTGCCCAGTCTGACACAGGGGGAGAGCTGACAACCAATAAATGCTCATCTGGAAGTGCGATGTATAAAATGCAGCAACGAGGAATAAGGAACGCAGGTGTTTTGGACCTTACAAACAGGAGAGATCCTTGTCTTTCTGACGTCTCTCGTGGTTTATGTACCACAGGAGAATGGACAGAGACAGCGACTGAATTTGCCATAGCTCCTAACCCTTCATACAACACCAGCTCTGTCACTAAATTTCCCGTGCACTGGGATGTCCAGTCATGTAAGCTCACGCGGTCCGGCGATGAGATCAGTGACTGCAGCTGCCAAGTCTGACGTACCCACGGAGTACAAGTCGCGTAATGTAACATTGCCTTCATTCACGACACCAAAGTGACAGAAACTGGAAATGGAATTCTTGAACCGAAGCAGGGAATATCGTGCAACGTGATTACTGTTCTCAGTTACTGGCTTACCGACTTCTCCTCTACCCGACAACTCACTCGGAAAGCCCTATCAAGATCTCAGCCACTCTACTAAACCATCTTCCACGAGGACCCTTTTTTAATGGAATGTACAATCACGACCAACCTTACCCCCCGACTCCTGTTTGGTTTTACTTTGCATATTCCACCTCCACCACCCAGAAAAATCAACCAATGATCTGTGCATATTTGAGGAGTGAAGTTCTCACTGGTCAAAAAGCTCCTTAATGAGCTACTCACGATTTGTTCTTTTCAACGGCTGGTTACCTGGGGCAGACGTAGTTGCGACCGTCACTCTTCTACTTGTCACCTGAGCACTGGTTGTTGTGCTTGCTCTTTCCGTTGTTGTGGTTTCGGTCGTCGTGCTGGGAGCACTGGTCCTATAGGTGACCGTTGTAGGCACAGTACTTTGTCTTGTTTGCCCTGGTGTGGTTGTGCTAATTTTGGGGTGTCGTGTAAGCCCAGCAGTAAATGATGTGCTTGGACCCAACGTGCTGGTAGTGTGCATCTCAGTGACCTCCGTAGTCATTGCGGGCGTTGAAGTGCCATTGGTCATCAGTGGCACAATTGTCTTCTGTGTCACAAATGAAGTCCACTCATCACTTTGTTGTTCTTTAGCTGTGCTGAGCTCATACATCTGTGTCGTTGGGGGCAAACTTTCATCCTGGGTTCCACTCCCTGGAAGAGGAGTGTTTAGAGTCTGTGGACCTTTGGTGGCAACTGAAGTGTCGGTCATCGTTCTAATATCTGTTGTAAAGCCACCAGGGAATTGCTCTGTGGAACGAGTTGTAGAAGTGGTAGAAGGAGGAATGGTGAAATTCAAAATAGTCGAATCGTCGACGTCATCTGTGTCTGACACAGCACTCCTACTTGTGACAAGTGTCAGAAATGAAGTGGTGGCATTGTCAGTGGTCATAAAGCCAGTGGCCTCTGTCACCTCCGCCTCTGAAGGCCTAGCAGAAGGTCTAGGCATTACTGTCACATCTGTCATGGAGTCACTTCCTATCTCCGTCTCGTTCTCAGTAATGACCCGAGAGGTTGAGGAAAGAGAAGGAACGGGGAGTGGAAACGTAGAAGGAGACTGTGAGAAAGGCAGCTCTTCGGCCAAGGAGCTGACCAATGAACTGCTTTCCACTAAACTTGTAGTGGCGTTGTTCTCGAATGCAACTGGCAAAGTAGAGTTGGATGCGATGGTCAGCTTCACGTCGGTGGATGGTTGCCATTCATTCACAGAGCTCTCATTGCTACTTGGATTAGGTACAGACTCGGGCGCTGGCTCCTTTGACTTTACCGAATAGGACGCATCTGTCTGTGTCGCTGATGAGATCGTTGACTCGGAATGGCTGCTCGGGTCATCGTTTTTAGTGTGGTCAGTGGATTGTTCGGGTAAATTAGAAGACATTGACTCGTTGGCGTGTTCCGTATGTGGAGAACCTGAGCTCAGAGATAACAGGGTCCTTTCTCCGGCTCTCGTGAACGTCGTTGATAAGTAAGTGCTGTCCGTCTGAACGGGAGATTCCCTCGTGAAGTCGCTCGTCTGTTCGTTGTGTTCGGCAACTGCAAAAAGAGAAGAAAGAACAAGTGAAACATTTCAGCAAAATGTTATTATTCATTTATTTAATACTAGCTGTGTAAGCCCAGTGCTGTAAAAAGCCCAAGGTCCTACAAACTATTGAGATCATCGGAACAAAAAATTGAAATGTAGAGATGTCTGGTCATTGAAAGGACCTACTCTGGGCGTCTCTCTCCTAGGGGGATTCGTTTTGCCGACGTGCTCACATCACTTGTGCATTAGCGGCGAGAGGAACAGTAAAAGGTATTATTGTTTGGCCGATATTAGCGGCTAAGCGACTTTGTCTTTCTTCTGAGGTTTCGTTTTGCCGATGTGCTCGCATCGCTTATGTTATTAGCGGCTAAGTGAGTTTTCTGTTTTCCTCAGCTCGACTCCACTTCTCATTTCCATGCCGGACAGACACACACACACACACACTTCCACGCACAGACGTTTATATATAAGATGGCAAGGGTTAGCACTACTTCTACCCATTGACTCGGGTACACCTAAGTATGCTGCTTTTCTAACACGCCTCAAAAAACAGGCCAGACAAACCAACAAGTGTAATCTGCTGTGGTGTATCTATGCAAAGTCGGAGCGGAGGAGTGGAGGTCTCGGGTTTGAACTGATGCTCACATCTATTTTATGACAGCGATCACAGACAGAATTACAACTTGTATTATAAGACCCCCAACCCCAAAAATGAATCTCTGGAAGTTTGAGTGTGTAAGCTGGTGTCCTATTCAGGGACAGCTCCTGCCCACATGTCTGACTCGCCAGTCCAGTTAGTGCAGACGAAGGACTGATAAGAGCCGGGGATGGGGAAGCAGGATCCTCTGTCATCTCAAGGGTGGTCCTGAGCACTAAAATGACACCCTTTGACAACAAGTCACCTGTCAATCAAGACCGATCCCTGCTCAACAGTTTAACAATAGACATTTGAACTCCTCCATTGCCAAGCTTACTAATTTATGTTTTACTCAAACTTATACTCAATAATATATTCACTTATTGATAACTAATTCCTGCTCAATAGTTTATTAATGTATGGATATCTGAACTCATCCTTTGATAAACTTACTACTTTCTAGCAATAATACAAACCTATTCCTACCCAACGATTCATCAATTACTATAGTTATTGATGGATAACTACAGTAAGTCCTATTGAACAGTTCATGAATGAATTTGACTTACAGATACTGGAACTCATCTCTTATCATGTTTACTAATTTATGGATCATTCAAACTTACAGCAGACTTGATAACATACTCAGTTATCGGTAACTCATTTTTACTCAACAGTTTATCCGTGTATTGAATTTATGTATAATTGAAGTCATCCCTACAAAATAAGGAGAAGGGGGTACCTGAAGAAGACCCAATCACAATGAAAGAATAAGGGGAGGGGGTCCCCCAAGAGGTCCCATTCATATTGAAAGAGTAAGGGAAGGGCCCAAAACCCCAAGAAGTCCCAATCATATTAAAAGAATAAGGAGAAGGGAGGTCCCTGAAGAAGACCCAATCACATTGAAAGAATAAGGGGAGGGCCCAAAACCCCAAGAACTCCCAAACATATTGAAAGAATAAGGAGAAGGGGGGGTCCCCCAAGAAGTCCCAATCACATTGAAAGAATAACGGGAGGGCCCAAAACCCCCAAGAAGTCCCAATCATATTGAAAGAATAATGAGAAGGGGGTCCCTGAAGAAGACCGAATCACATTGAAAGAATAAGGGGAGGGGGTCCCCCAAGAAGTCCCAATCATATTAAAAGAATAAGGAGAAGGGGTCCCTGAAGAAGACCGAATAACATTGAAAGAATAAGGGGAGGGGGTCCCCCAAGAAGTCCCAATCATATTAAAAGAATAAGGAGAAGGGGTCCCTGAAGAAGACCGAATAACATTGAAAGAATAAGGGGAGGGGCTCCCCCAAGAAGTCCCAACCATATTGAAAGAGTAAGGAGAAAGGGGGAGGTACCTGAAGAAGACCCAATCACATTAAAAGAATAAGGAGAAGTGGGGGTCCCCCAAGAAGTCCCAATCACATTGAAAGAATAACGGGAGGGCCCAAAACCCCAAAGCAGTCCCAATCATATTGAAAGAATAATGAGAAGGGGGTCCCTGAAGAAGACCGAATCACATTGAAAGAATAAGGGAAGGGGGTCCCCCAAGAAGTCCCAATCATATTGAAAGAATAATGAGAAGGGGGTCCCTGAAGAAGACCGAATCACATTGAAAGAATAAGGGGAGGGGGTCCCCCAAGAAGTCCCAATCATATTAAAAGAATAAGGAGAAGGGGTCCCTGAAGAAGACCGAATAACATTGAAAGAATAAGGGGAGGGGGTCCCCCAAGAAGTTCCAATCATATTGAAAGAGTAAGGAGAAAGGGGGGGGGGGTACCTGAAGAAGACCCAATCACATTGAAAGAATTAGGGGAGGGGTCCCCCAAGAAGTCCCATTCATATTGAAAGAATAAGGAGAAGGGTGGTCCCCCAAGAATACCCAAACACATTGAAAGAATAATGGGAGGGCCCATAAACCCTCCCCAGGAAGTCCCATTCATATTGAAAGAATAAGGAGAAGGTGAGGGGTCCCCCATGAAGTCTCAATCACTTGCAAAGCCTTTCCACATCTGCACTAGTGAGTGCAGAAAGAACAGGTACAATTGGGAGGACATTTACTTCTGGAATCGAAAATCCTTTGGTGCAAAACGCTGCTGCAAGGAGATTAAGTAAACAGATGAATGAGTGGGTTGTGTGTACAGACTCGAGAATTGCAGGTTTCGAGTAGGCAAACGATCGAAGCTGCACATCTGTAGGGTGTGAGGAAAACCCACAGGGACACTGGGAGAACACGAAAGTCTGCACACGTTGGAATTAATCACAAAGGCTGTATAGTTGTTAGGCTCCAGCACTGACCACTGCACCGCCATGCAGCCCAGGGAAAACAAATCCATGTAATGCATGGACATCTACGTGAGATAAATTAAACCTTGGTAGGCACCGTGGCATAGTGGTTAAGGCTTTGGACTTCAAACCCTGAGGCGGTGTGTTCAAATCCCACTGCTGACACAATGTGTCCAGGAACAAGTCATCTCACCATATCTATGCTTCAAAAAAATCTCAACCCGTTGTCTCTCAGAAGTTGGGATAAAGACGTCAGCCCAAACGAGTAAACGTAAACCAACAAAGAGGGCAGTTAACGGTTCAGTCCTGCTAGAGCTCAGCAGGAAGGCCCTGCATGGTAGAAATGGCCACTGCCGCCAGTCTGAGAGAGACAGAGCAGAGGCGCACCGCTGGGTGTCTCCCTTCCCGTGGTGACTGCCCGCGCCTTATCATTCTTTATCACACATGTTTTGCAGTGGAATGTCTGGAGACGGAGCTGCGGATGTAATGATTGGGTGGAGAACAATTGGCAGACAAGCCAGACTTTGCTAACAAAAGCTTGGGCCCTAAAAATGGAGGCTGCCGCGCACAGAGGGATTTGGCGCTTCCTTCCGAAAGCTGACCCTGAAGTAGGCCAAGCGAGTTTTGTTCACAAAGGTTCATTAACTGTTACCACACAGAATAAAATACATTTAGTAACTAATGGGCTTTGGTGATGTGATTCAAACAACAAACCAGCAAGGCACTGAATCCGTCGAAAATGAGGACATGACAATGAAAAGTGTTCTGAAAGAGGAGAGTAAAAGGGGGAGCTGAAGGCTGTCACAGCTGCTTTGGGGGGCAAATTGAAGGACCCCCCACCTGTGAACTACAGGACACACCAGCCTCCAACTCCAGGGGGCATCTGAAATACTAGGTGGTGCGTACCAAACATCGCCATCAAGGGGGAGGGGGCTTGACATATCATCGGGGGGTTGTTAGCCTGGACTGGGACAAACTAATTGATAGTGATCAATTAACATCCATCCATTATCCAGCCCACTGAATCCGAACACAGGGTCACGGGGGTCTGCTGGAGCCAATCCCAGCCAACACAGGGCACAAGGCAGGAACCAATCCCGTGCAGGGTGCCAACCCACCGTAGGACACACACAAACACACACCCACACACCAAGGCCAATTTAGAATCGCCAATCCACCTAACCAGCATGTCTTTGGACTGTGGGAGGAAACCGGAGCGCCCGGAGGAAACCCACGCAGACACGGGGAAAACATGCAAACTCCACGCAGGGAGGACCCGGGAAGCGAACCCAGGTCCCCAGGTCTCCCAACTGCGAGGCAGCAGCGCTACCCACTGCGCCACCGTGCCGCCCATCAATTAACATATAAATTCATAACTTCATATAATACATGCATGTTTGAGGTGGGCAGAAAACTGGAGAACCAGGAGAAAACCCACACAGACATGAGAGGACGGGGAAAAGTCCACATGGTCAGTAGTGGAACCCAATAAATGAATAAATGAAAGGGTCAGCTCAAAATTTCGCAATTGTACTTTAACGTTGACAGTTAGACCCGATGTAAATGGGGGTGGGGATTTGGCAGTAAAAACCTCTTTTAGACAAAAGGAAAAGAGAGATGGGGAGCAGGAATTCAAGGTTTAAGGGGAAGAGAAAGACTGATGGGATACACGCAGGGTGGGGACAGCAACACTAAACTTACATTATATTATATTACCCATCCATCCATCTATGTTCTAAACTCACTTATCCAGGGCAGAGCTGCAAGGAACCTGCTGCCTATTTCAGCAAGAGGAAAGGCACTATATTACAGATAGATAGATAGATAGATAGATAGATAGATAGATAGATAGATAGATAGATAGATAGATAGATAGATAGATAGATAGACATAAATGTAAGGCACTATATAATAGACAGTTAGATAGATAGTGGATAGGTGGCCACGGCCATTACCCGGCCTGGATGCCAGCTGGATGGAAAGACTGAGGGAGAGAGTATCCATAGGGCCCTACCTTCCCCAGGACACTAGAGGGCAGCACCATGGATTCCTGCAGGGCATGCTGGGAGTTGGAGTTTGGTACCCTGTTGGGTTCCGTGGGGGCTGCCAGGGGGAGCTGCAGAGCCCTACATTGAACTTCCATCACATCTGGGAGTGATCCCATGGTAATGCTGATGAGCACTCCCAGGAGCTTCATAAAAGGAGCAGCCTAACTCTATTTGGGGAGGCAGAGTCGTGGAGAAAGTGGACAAATTCTTTCTAGAGAGGGAGTGGAGGTGAAAGGACAGAGATTTGACCCAAGGGAGAAGGAAGGGACTGTGTCTTGTACACTTTGGTGTTGTACTGTGCGGTGGTCTAGGGAGCGAGGGGAAAAGTGCTGCCCCAGCTCTGAATAAAAGGGTGTTGTGTGCTGCACTTGTGTCTCTGCCTGTCTGTGTCACGTTAGGGTGGATATATGTGCCTTGGGCTGTCACGATAGATAGATAGATAGATAGATAGATAGATAGATAGATAGATAGATAGATAGATAGATAGATAGATAGATAGATAGATAGATAGATAGATAGATAGATAGATAGATAGATAGATAGATATGAAAGGCACTATATGATATATACAGTTTATAAAAGGACCAACAGATAGATAGGACGGCCACTGTATCCATAATATACACACGGACAAGAAAGGAGCTATATGAAAAGCAAAGAGACAGAAATCTGGAATGACAGACAAACTGGGCATCCCAAATCATCAGAAGCTGTAAAATGCCTCACATCTGTCAGCCCGTCTGGATGGAAATCAGATGACCCTGAGAAGCTGCCAAGGACAAAAAAAGGGGGATTTGAGAAAAATCCAAGCAGCCAGGCAAGGACATGATAGGAGGAGGCCGTCACAGAGTGAAAGCGTTTTTGTATTGTTCACGCGTGACTATAATTGCTTGTTTGTTACTTGGAATAACTCGGGCTTCTCTGCTGTCCGCCAGTCACCAAAGGCCCCAATGTAACAAAGCCCAGATTGTCAGAGGGGCTGCACCGAGACGTTTTTTTAGTAGGTAGCATTTTGAGACATGATTCAAAGGGGAAAACAAAAGCTCTTTATATTCTTTTAGAATTGTACTCTAGAGAGATAATTGGCATGTTGTATTTGTCTAGCTAAATGAATGACTGCAATTACAGCACAAACCGTGCTTTGGTTACAGAATAAATCTCCGCTGCCACATTAACACACAGCGAGGCAGCTGTAAATATCTGGCAGTGTGATCGAGTGCTTACAACCGCTGAGCTGTCGCAGGTTCAAGTCAGACTGTATATCCCTCAGCGCGTCATCTCAGAGAGGCTGCTGGTGCTCAATCTTGTTGAATGCTGTGCTGTACAATCACAATAAAGAACAACGCACAATCAATCGACTGAAACAGTGAAAAGGCAATCTGCCCGTCTGAAAAGTGAAATTCATTAACGCCCCGGGGGATAAACATCCAAACAGCTGAGGCAGAAAACGGATAATGGGAGAGAGTGATCTCTGGTTTCTCTCCCTTTCTTTTATATTATAAATAATGTCTTAAAGCAAAATCATAAAGGAATGGGATTGCCTTTGAACAGACTTGAATTTGTATTGATGAATATGTATTGATAGATTATTGACAGAAATGAAGGTACTATATAAGATTGATAAAGATTTGAGTATACACCTGTCTAAGAAAGACAGATTGACAAGAAAGACACAACATGATAGGCAGATAAGAAAGTGCTAGTTAAGATAGGTATGTAGAAAGGCACTATAAAGATAGATAGATAGATAGATAGATAGATAGATAGATAGATAGATAGATAGATAGATAGATAGATAGATAGATAGATAGATAGATAGATAGATAGATAGATAGATAGATAGATAGATAATGCACTATATGATAGATAGATAGATAGATAGATAGATAGATAGATAGATAGATAGATAGATAGATAGATAGATAGATAGATAGATAGATAGATAGATAGATAGATAGATAGATAGATATTAGTTTTGATATAGTTGGCATGATTCATTGCCCAGTTCTATTCGGTTGTGAATTCGAGTCTTTATAGATTGTTTAATTTGTTGCCCCCTTATTGCTGCAAATGCGATCAGGAGTTCAAGGGGGGGCCGCTCCTTTACTGCTTCAATGTAATCAAGAGGGACGCGGTGTGTAATACGGTACACCAGGGAGGCTGGAGTAAGGTGGGGGAGTGTTGGAGTTTTCTGTTATTTGCTCCTGAACCGTTCTGGTACTGGCACTGAGGTCCAAAAGCTGGTATCAATACTGAAGTCAAAATTTTAGCACTGAGCAAACACTACCACCCTGAGATCCAGTAGTCACACACATCGGGCCAGTTCAGGTTCACCAGTTAACGCAGCCTGCACGTCTTTAAGTGGAAAACCCATAGCAGCACAAGGATAGCATGTCAACTCCACGACCTGGAATGAAACTCAGAACACTGAATCCATGAAGCAGTAGCACCAGCCACCGTGCTATCATGCCACCCCAAGTTAAAGATTAACAGCAATAAAAGGTACAACCATGGCTAAGACGTCACGGATGGCTTGACTGCTGGGTCCTTGAAGTGCCCATTCCACTCACCGCTAATGGTTATGATTTTTAATGTCACTGTATGACAAGCTCTCATCTTTCATTGGGCAGCTGCCACCTCTCCCAGCAGCTGTGGCCCCCCTTGCATTGTAATATCCCTACGGCGCTGCTGGTTTTAATGAATTGTGGCCTCTCCGGTCACGCTTTGTTGAATTTACAGCCCTGATATTCCCCTTCACAGACGTTCACTATGAGCGTCATGTGAAGACAAACTGCTAGTTGCCCGAAGCAATATCAAGACCGAAAAATTCATAAAAACCTTCAAGCGTTTTAGAGAGTCCTAATCTGAAACGCTCCATACAACAAATAAACACAACATTATAAACACAACTTTATCTCTAAAACATTCTGTAGAAGTGACGCAGGTCACGGCGTGAAAAAAAGTGCATGGACATGCAAGAGGAGAGAAGTGACATTACGGACAGAACATGAGGTGGCCCACGGATGTTCAGGCAGGGTTTGTCCCTACTGTGTCCCCAAAGCTGTCATTAAAGCCAGCAGTCACACCTGGATTAGCCAGATTTGAAAAAGATCTTATGTTGCATAGCAATTAGTAAGCAATTCTTTATCTTATATAGCAGGGGTCCCCAACTCCAGTCCTGGAAGCTTCTCTCAACTCTGCACAGGTTGTCAGGAGCTCAGCCAGCATAACCATCAGGTTTTTGGTCACCTCATCTTACCAAGGCTCTTCTCCCACAATTGCTCAGTTTGGCCAGCTCTACCAAGAGTCATGATTTCTCTAACCTTCTACAGTTTAATAACTGAGGAGACAACTGTGGCTCTTGGGAACCTTCAATGCTACAGAGGTGTTCCCCAGATCTGCGTCCTGACACAGCCATATCTCTCAGCTCTGCAGGCAGTTCCTTCAATCTCATGGTTTGGTTTTTACTCAACAGGTGGACTTTCTGTAGACAGATGTGGTCCTTTCCTAACAAGAGCGCCTAAGGGGGCCCTCACTTTTGAGGTCCTTGTGTCCCATTCGAGCGGATTTGTCAAGTTATGTTCTCCGGTTATATTTTGATAAAGTCTGCATGTTATCTTGCAAAAATGTAGCTGAATACTGTAATGAGAAAATCCGGTGGCCCCGGGGTAGACCCAGGACATGCTGGAGGGACTATGTCTCTCGGCTGGCCTGGGAACGCCTTGGGATTCTCCTGGAAGAACTAGAAGAAGTGGCCGGGGAGAGGGAAGTCTGGGCATCTCTGCTCAAGCTGCTGCCCCCGTGACCCGACCTCGGATAAGCGGAAAAGGATGGATGGATGGATGAACTTAGTGTGAACTTTTACACAAATCAGGTATGCTAAGCAATTAAGGCATATTCTATATTTCTTGTTTAATGAGATCAGAGAAGAGCTACCAATATCTCATAACCCAAAGAATGGAGAAGGGGGAGAAAGATGAATGGGGTCAGCCCAATGTCAGAAAAGGAGGAACACAAACCGGTTGGGAACCGGCAAGGAAATAAGGGTGGCAAGGAATGATACTGAATGACGAGATACAAGAAATATCGGTGGCTACAAGGACGGCCTGAGAGGGGCCAGCTAGAATAGGGAGTCAGGGTAAGCAGCAAATGAGCTGCTTCTAGCGAGGTCAGGGTGATAAGAAATGGTTATTATACTGTATATGCTGTAACTTTTGTCTTAATCGGGGCTCAGCTCAGCTTGATTGGGTTGAGTTCACCTTATTGTTTATTGCAATAAAACTAACTACTCTGTTTGCCTTTCCTTTGATTCCTAGAGCCTTCTTTCAATGTGAGAATCTCCAGTGCATTTTACGTTCCAACACCAAACTGTATTTAGGTACAGTGAGTAAGTTAGTCTGATGATCTTAATGCACGGGCAGGAGTGTAAGGAAGCAGCAGCTCAGACAGATAATGGAGGGGTTAAACCATGAAGGGCTTTAATAGGTGGTGAGAATAATTTTATATTTGACTAGGGGGTTCCCCCCTGCTCACTTCACTCGCCAACTGCCTCTCCCCCTACCCCGCTATGCGCCAGCCACTTCGCATCTCTGCCGCTCGCGTTGTGAAGAGGGCGGTTCAAGAGGGGTCACTCTTCCGAAACCCCCTCTTAAACAGTGATACAATGGGAAACAAATACAGTTTTTGTTTTTACCTCCTCTTTGCTTGATCAGCTGCTGGCGTGATCTGCATCTCCCACAGCACTTCGAACATTTAAAAGACTGTACAGCAGCTGTCCTACTCTTTTGTCTTTTATTTCCAGCCAAAACTTTTGGCACAAAGTCTCATCTCGCGGGACGTGAGTTCTTGATATTTTTTTACTTTATAATTTAAAAATGGAATAAGAATCTGAAAATCTTATTAAAGTTCTGTAATTAAAGTTCTCTAATTAAAGTTCAATAAATTCCAAAAAGAATGATACCAAACATTTACATGTAGGTTTTAAAATAAGGCCGATTTAAAGCGTCACTAAAAAATTTACATAAAATCGTTGCACTTTTAGGCTTTGGATTTTTTATATATTTATATATAAATAGAGCGGCACGGTGGCGCAGTGGGTAGCGCTGCTGCCTCGCAGTTGGGAGACCTGGGTTCGCTTCCTGGGTCCTCTCTGCGTGGAGTTTGCATGTTCTCCCCGTGTCTGCATGGGTTTTCCTCCGGGCACTCCGGTTTCCTCCCACAGTCCAAAGACATGCAGGTTAGGTGGATTGGCGATTCTAAATTGGCCCTAGTGTGTGCTTGGTGTGTGGGTGTGTTTGTGTGTGTCCTGCGGTGGGTTGGCACCCTGCCCGGGATTGGTTCCTGCCTTGTGCCCTGTGTTGGCAGGGATTGGCTCCAGCAGACCCCCGTGACCCTGTGTTCGGATTCAGCGGGTTGGAAAATGGATATATATATATATATATATATATATATATATATATATATATATATATATATACATATACACACAGAGAGAGAGAGAGATTTTTTGAAGAAACTGGTAACCAATGCAAATCATACATGACAGGAGTGATGTGAGAAGATTTTTTAGTGTGTGTTAGTAAACGATTGTAATCTATTGATATATTGATAGTCTATATATCTATTAATATTGATATCTATTAATAATATTGATTATCTATTGATATTGATAGTCGGGAGGCCATAAACCAATGCTTTGCAATAGTCCAGACGGGTAGTGATGAAAGTGTGAAGCACTGTTTCAGTATCCTTCATACTGAGGAAAGAATGCAGATGAGCAATGTTGTGGAGATGAAAACAGCTGCCTGTACTATTGAGATAATGTGTGACTGGAAAGTAAGGAGCTGATCAAAGATGACACCCAAATTATGGGCTGATGTTGAGGGTTCAACCGGGATCCCATCAACGTCAATTTTTAGCCCACGGAGGGTAGAGAGGACAGATTTGGTACCAACCAATAGGATTTCTGTTTTATTAGGATTAAGTCATAAAAAAATTAGCTGTCATCCAATGATTGATTTCCCGAATGCAATCAATCAGTGCAACTGGTGAAGATGCTGCAGTTGCATCAACACTTATATAAAATTGGGTGTCATTGGCATAGCAATGGAGGCTTATACCATACCGATGAATAATCTTACAGATGTTAAAGAGGATGGGACCGAGAACTGACCTAGACTCCAAACAAGGTGCAGAAACATCTCGACGATGTTCAGTAGAATGTGATGATTAAGTGTGTCAATACAATATTTCAGTTATTTTATTTTTAATACTAGGGGGCTCTGCCCCCTGCTCGCTTCGCTTGCCAATCCCCGGGAGGGCGCTACGTGCTGGCCAATTCGCGGATCTGCCTCTCGCGTATGGGGAAGAGGATGTACAATTTAAACAGATTGTTATTTTCTTGGGAATTGTTACATATGCATAATAGACCTCACTATTTTACGTTACATTAAAGTGAGTAATTAACCATAGTAAAAAATAGTAAAATGTAATAAATAGAAAGAAAATTATGTTTCAAGTTACATTAGAGGTATTTGTTGCATTTTTTGTTCAGTTTGGCTATGAAATTAACACGCAAATACTTTTTAAACTTACATTTTTACTGTAAAACTTCAGTAAAAACGATATTTGGAATTGCTTTTGAATTTTGAATTCTGTGTTTGGAGTCAGGGCGGCACGGTGGCACAGTGGTAGCGCTGCTGCCTCGCAGTAAGGAGACCTGGATTTGCATCCCGGGTCCTCCCTGCGTGAAGTTTGCATGTTCTCCCCCTGTCTGCGTGGGTTTCCTCCCACAGTCCAAAGACATGCAGGTTAGGTGGATTGGTGATTCTAAATTGTCTCTAGTGTGTGCTTGGTGTGTGTGTGTGTGTGTGCCCTGCGGTGGGCTGGCGCCCTGCCCGGATTTGTTAATACGTTGCACCCTGTGTTGGCTGGGATTGGCTCCAGCAGACCCCCGTGACCCTGTGTTCGGATTCAGCGGGTTGGAAAATGGATGGATGGATGTTTGGAGTTACATCTTCACAATGCAATGTATAAATGCCCATGAGTGAAAATCGTTTCTTTCTCTCTAGTAAATAAACCGAATTTTTTGAATGTTTGTCCCTGTGATTTGTTAAGTGTCATAGCAAAAGCTATTCTAACGGGAAACTGTAAATATTTTAATACGAATGGCATATAAAGATCTCCTTTGGTGTCTAATGTTATCCCCTGAAGATGTACTACATTACCCTTCTTGTCACCTGTTAAAATTTTACGTCAGAATTGTTCGACCAATTTTCAATACAACTAATCTCATCCTATTGCATAGTCTATCACTCAGAAATAAATTACGCAATAACATTACGGTACATCCTTCTTTCGATAGTAATTCAGCCGGTGGAAGACCAGACGGTGTTAACGGTTGTAGATATTCTTTGTGATATTGTAGGTTGATGTTTTCATCTTCCGCACCATCACCACCCACTGGTTCAGCTCAGTCTATTGATACGCATTTAACCAATTTGCAGTACAAATGATCGACATTTTTCTCAT